>NC_133618.1:463523137-463565637 GCF_048593235.1 Sminthopsis crassicaudata | reverse complement strand
TGATAACTTTTTGGGCATAATTCCAGATTGCTCTCCAGAATGGCTGGATTCTTTCACAACTCCACCAACAATGCATCAGTGTCCCAGTTTTCCCACAGCCCCTCCAACATTCATCATTATTTGTTCCTGCCATCTTAGCCAGTGTGACAGGTGTGTAGTGGTATCTCAGAGTTGTATATTAATCTTTCAAATACAGATTCTTTCTCCCCTTCCTTTTTTAACTTAGAAAAACAATTTCCTGCTTCTGTTACAACTTTCTTCTTAAGAACCTCTCATTCTTAATGAAAAAAAAAATGCAAAGAAAGGTGGCCTACTTGATCTGGACCTAAAACTTATAAAGTTGCGGTCATAAAAACTTTGGTTTGGTTCTGGCTAAGAAACAGAATAATGGATCAATGAAATAGTCAATGACTACAGAAATCTAGTGTTTGATAAAGCTAAATACTCCAGCTTCTGGGATAAGAACCCACTATGTGATAAAAATTGCTTGGAAAACTGGAAGATCAAATGGCAGAAACTAGGCATTGACTAACACCTAACTCTTAATACTAAATAATGAGGCTTTATTTCTAAAACATATAGAAAATTGACTCAAATTTATAAGAATACAAGACATTCTCCAATTGATAAATGGCCAAAGGATATGAACAAACAATTTTTAGATGAAGAAATTAAAACCATTTCGAAAAGTCATATGAAAAAAATTCTCTAAATCACTATTATCCATAGAAATGCAAATTAAGACAACTCTGAGGTATCACTACACACACACACCTGTCAGATTGGCTAAGATGACAGGAACAAATAATGATGAATGTTGGAGGGGATGCGTGAAAACTGGAATTAATACATTGTTGGTGTAGTTATAAACTGATCTAATAATTCTGGAGAGCATTATGGAACTATGCCCAAAGGGCTATCAAACTGCACATACCCTTTGATCCAACAATGTCTCTACTGGGCCTATATCCCAAGAGATTATAAAAAGAGGAAAAGGACCTATGTGTGCAAAAATATTTGTAGCAGCCATTTATATAGTGACAAGGAACTGGAAACTGAAGGAATCCATCAGTTGGAGAATGGTTGAATAAGTTATGGCATGTGAATGTTATGGAATATTATTGTTCTGTAAGAAATGATCAGCAGAACGATTTCAGAGAGGCCTGGAGAGACTTACATGAACTGATGCTGAGTGAAATGAACAGAACCAAGAGAACATTGTACACAGCAAGAAGATTATGAGATCATCATTTCTGATGGATGTGTCTTTTTTCAACAGTGAGATGATTCAGGCCAGTTCCAATGGTCTTGTAATGGAGAGAGCCATCTGCACCCAGAGAGAGGACTGTGGGAACTGAGTGTGGATCATAATATAGTATATTTCACTTTTATAGTTTTGGTTTTTGTCTTTTTTTCTCATTTTTTTCTCCATTTTGATCTGATTTTTCTTGTGCAGCATGATAATTGTGGAAATATGTATAGAAGAATTGTACATGTTTAACATATATTGAATATCCCCATCTAGGGAAAGGAGTGAGGGGGGGGGGGAAGGAAGAAGGGAGAAAAAAAAATTGCAGCACAAGGTTTTGCAAAGGTTATTGTTAAAAACTATCTATGCATATGTTTTGAAAATTAAAGCTTTAAAATAAAAAAAAATTTTAAAGAAATAAGGCCTTTATCAGAACCCTTGGATATAAACTTTTTTCCTCAGGAACATGAGGTTTTGCAAAAGTGAATGTTGAAAACTAACTTTGCATGTATTTGGAAAAATAAAATACTATTAATAAAAATTTAAATAAAATAGAATCTCTCATTCCTCTTAAGCTTTATTTCCTTGTAAAATATTGGGTCTTTATGAATAGGAATTAGAGAGATGATCTTGAAACCTGAGAAAACTGGGTTCAGATAACCCAAACTGGGACACTCTGAGCCTGAGGACAAACCTTCAGCGATTTAAGAAGCTCTCTTAAAATTATAAATTGGAGAGTATTTGCTCACCTGCTTAAATAGAGGGAATTTCCTCACCTGGGAGATCCTTGTACCAATGAATCACAAAGCCAGTCTCTTCTTTAAACTTAGAAATCAATTCTTTTAAGATCTGGGATTCAAGTAAAAATATATCCATGTTTTTTCTCCTTTCTGATCATGAATTATGATATAAACTAATGATAGTTGGTATTCATGCATTCAATGCATTATGTGCATTTATCTCATTTGATTCTCACACTGATCCTATGGCATGGACAATATAGGTATGATATCCTCATTTTATATGTGAGTAATGTGAGGCTCAGTGAGGCTGAAGGACTCTCCAGTAGTTATATGGCCAGTATGTGTCAGAAGCAGAACTCAAACTCAGGGTAGCTCTGGTTCCACTGCAGTGTTGTTTTTCATTCATCGATCATTGGGACAAGTCAAGAATTTATCAGTGAGACAGAGCCAAAGTGGTGTAGTAAAGGCCGGACTCACCTGAATTCTCCTCCAGACCCCAACTAATGCCTTTAAAATGCCTCTAAACAAATTTTAGAAAGATGGAGGGAAATGAAAAACCAAAACAAACAAACAAAAAAAAAAAACCCTTCATTTATCCAAAGCAAAGCAAAAGAGAAATCAGAGAAAGTAAAGCTAGAGGAATATCTACCAGACAATACAGAATGAAAGAACTCTTCAACTGGGAGTGAGAAAACTCATCCGAGAGAGATAGTCCTCTCAGAGAAGTTCCCCACAGTCTCTAGTGTAGCCAACTAGGGCTTAGAATATGATAAAAACTATTACTTCTTGTGTCTTGCTAAAGTTTTTTAGAGTTTTTTTTTTTCCTTTCAGTAACCTGAAGTCAGATTGCCTTCCTATATCTTCTCTCCCCAAACTGAAAGTTTCTAAAATTTTGGTTTTTTCCTGCTAAATGCTATGTGTTTTCGTTGTGGAAATGGTGTTTGTGGGAAAGGATTCAAGCTTTGGATATACAACTTGGGATCTTGTTTCCTCTCAATAATGAACAGCAATTAGCTTGAACCTGAAAACCACATCCCCTAAACTTACAATTCAAGGGAGTAGATGGGTACAATTATAGTCTAGTTTCTTTGAATAGATCAGACTTCCAACTTCCTACTTCCCTTTCTAGCAGGAATTAAAGTTGCTCTTGAAGAAGAGTGATGGGAAAAGAAACTAGATATGTCTGTTCTGTTTCCCCTTGAGCCACAAAGTGACTTTTCCATGCTACATGTGGGGGACAGTATTCACAACATGTGGACCTCTTTAGCTTGATAATAATAAGGTCTAGTTTTTTGTATTTTCCCTTTTCTTCAACTATCCTGAGAACTCTCCCCAATTCTTTTACAATTATATTCTCTCCTTTCCCCCTCCCCCGACTCCTACCCCACTCCTGAGTATACATAATCTCAATATTTTTGAATTTTAAAAGCTCTTTTTCCTGTTAATAACAAACTTAGAGTATAAAATTGATAATGGGATCATTAGGTTAAAAGGTATGAATATTTTAAAAATGCTTACTTTATAATTCCATCTTATGTTCCAGAAAGACTGAACCAAGTTACAGCTGTATTAGTAGTATATTTGTGTATTTTTTCTACTGCACGCCATTATTGAATTTATAAGTTATTATGAGTCAGTCATCCAGGTACTGTCCTAAGAGGTAAGCAAACAAAGAAAAGGCAAAAACAACTCCTGCCCTCAGCAGGCTCACATACTAATGGAAAAAGCAATACCTAGTAATAATATACAGGATACATATGCAGTAGATGGAAAATAATCAGAGGGGACAATAACAGCATCTGAGGACCCTGGGAAAAGTATCCTGCAGAAAGTGAAATTTCAGCAAAATCTTAAAGGAAGCCGAAGAAAGTAATAGGTGGAGATGAGGAGGGACAGCATTATAGAAAGGAGAGACAGCCAGTGCAGTCATGGAGGTGGGAAGTGAATTGTTGAAAGGTTCAGCAAAGAGGCCATTATGGCTAGAATATATAATGTGTGAAAGGGAGAAAGTGAAAAGAGACTTGGAAAGATAGAAAGGGACTGGCTTACAAAATGATGTTAATGTCAAACAGAAGACTTCCTATTTAACCCTGGAGGTAAAAAGTAGCCACTGCAGATTGTTGAGTAGGGAGCTCTCCACTGAATGGAGAATGGATTGCATTGAGAAGATAACTTGAGCCAAGGAGACCAGTCAAAAGACTATCCCGTGAGTGGTGATAAAGAACTCAAAAGGAGACACAAACAGTTCATGTAAAGGTAGAAATGATAAGATTTGACCCCAGAGTGCATGTCAGAGTGAGTGAAATGAAGTGTAGAGAACAATATTGAGGTTTCAAGTAATTGGGTGATTAGAGAGCATGGTCTTTGACACTCTATTAGGAAAGTTTGGAAAAGAACACGAGGAGAGTGAAGGGAATAGTTAGGAAATTCATTTTGTTTGGGGTCTGTTGCATTTAAGATACAGACGGGCCATCCAGTTCAAAATATCGAAAAGGCAGTTGGGGATGTAACTGTGGCTCTGGAAACTATGGAGGGATATGTAGATCTGGGAATCACCTGCATGGAGATGATAATTAGGCTCATGGGAGCTGATGAAATCACCAACTGATACAGAAAGGAGAGAAAAGAGCAGAGGGTAAATATCTCATTTCTCAAATATATAGAAGAGTCAAATTTACATATATAAAAGAGCCATTCCCAAACTGATAAATGGCTATCAATTATGTCTAAAGGGCAACAGTACCATTACTAGTTTAGTAGTTTAATAGGATGGGGAAAAAAGAAAAAGAACCTATATGTACAAAAATATTTAAAGCAGCTCTTTTCTCAGGGCAAAGAATTGGAAAGTGAAGAGATTCCCATCAATTGGGCAATGGCTGAATGAATTGTGGTATGTGATTATGATGGAATATTATAGTTCTATAAGAAATGATGAGCTATCAGAAAAACCTGGAAAGTCCTCCATGAGCTCAAGCAAAGTGAAATGTACTGTGTACATGATAATAGCAAAGTTACGGGATGATCAACTGTGAATGACCTTGCTCTTCTCAGCAATACAATGATCCAAGATGACTCTGAAGGACTTATGATGAAAAATGCTATCCATACCTAGAGAAAGAACTGATTGTGCCTAAATACAGATTGAAGCATATTTTTAAAACATTTTTTCTTGAAGATTTTTTTGGGGGAAGATCTATGTTGTCTTTTGTAATATGATTTTTATGGAAATGTTTTGTATAACTTCATATGTGCCTTTTTAGTGGAGAAATTTTGGGGAAGAAGGAGGGAAATCTGTAATTCAAAAGTTTTAAAAAACAAATGTAAACAAAAATGTTTTTTACATAAATGGGAAAATAAAAATATTAAAACATAAAAAAGGAAAAGAGAGCAGAGGGCCATGGTTAGAATTTGAATGGCCATCTAAAGCCAATATGGATAAAGAATCATCCGAGGAGATTGAAGAGTGCTCAGAACAAGGAGAAAGGAGGATTAGGAAAACTAGAAAGAAGAAAATTCAGAAGTAGAAGGTAATCAATAGTGTCAAATGATGCAGAGAGATCAAGAAATATGAGGATTGAGGAAAAAAAATAGTATCTCTCATGTGTTTTCTGTATTTTCTGTATTTATCTTCTGAGACCTTTTTACCCAAATCTTTGAAGACCAAGAAAATAGATATATTTGAACCATATTTTCCAAAGGAAATTCTTCTTTGAGTAGGTAATCATTAAGTTTGAATATATATATTTTTTAATTTGACTACATTAAGCTTTATCCAAATGTTTCCCCCTATTTCCCAGATTTTCTCATATGAATATATCTTCCAAATATACAGTATTTCCCTACCATTCCCTTGTTCTTGTATCTTTTGAATAAGTTATAGCCTTCCAAAATCATATTCCAGCCATAGGTTACAACCTAACAAGTCTTAGAGTAATATTTATAGTCAAATTTCCCTTTGTATTCCACCTCTAGGTGATACAGTGAATAGGACAAACCTGAGTTCAAATTAAGCCTCATATATTAACTAGCTATGTGACCCTACTTCTATTTGCCTTAGTATCTTCATCTATAAAATGGATGGAAATAATATTATCTACCACTGTCATGAGGATAAGATGAGATAATATCTCTTTGCAAACCTTAAAGTGCTACATAAATGCTAGTTCACATTGATTATTGCCCTTAGATGTGCAAATGATATCTAGGAATCTGAGGCCATTTTTAATAATCTCTTTAAAAAAAAAAAAAAGTTGTTTACTGTGAATCTCAAAACTCTCCTCTGCTACTCTTCTTCCTGTAGCCACTGGTTAAGGTAAGTTGTTTGGTAGATACACAGAAATAGTTTTCTTTTTTCCCCTTCCTTTTCAGTTTAAAGTCCTTTTGGTGCATTTTTAAGGAATATTTTAAATCAGTTCTTTTTAGGTACAGCCCGTTTCTGGCCAAGAACCCATTATCCTTGTATTTTATCCTGCAGTTCAGATATTTGAATCCTGTTTGAGGGAGAACACTGAGGCAAAAGAATAGGGTATAAAAAGTAGCTGATCCTCAGCACTCAGTGGTAGGATTGGAAGTCAGATTGCAAGAAGCTGAGAAGTGCGTGGGAGATAAGAAAGTAGAAATAGCATTTCTAGAATTTGGCAGTGAAAAGGATAAATAGACAGGATTATTGCTGAGGGGATGGATGAATCAAATGAAGGATTTGTTTGTTTATTTGGATGCTTCCTTGTTTGTTTTTTAAGAACAGGAAAAAACAGTATGTTTTCAGGCAGCAGAGGTGGCACAAAATAAGGAGAAATTGAAGAGTAAAGATAATCAATAAAGCAGGTTTCCAGAAGTGACACAGAGGGAGTCTACTTAACAAATTGTGCTATTGTTCAGTCACGTCCAACTCTTTTATGACCACATTTGGACTTTTCTTGGCAAAGATACCGAAGCGATTTATCATTCCCTTCTTCAACTTGTTTTAGAGATCAGGAAACTGAGGCCAAAGAGCAGTATGAAATCACTTGCCCAGGGGTCACATTGCTAGTATCTGAGGCTGGATTTGAAGCCTCAGGAAGTTGAATCTTTCTAATTCTGCTTTATCCACTGTGCCACCTAGTTGCCCCAATAATACAAATGGAATTGGGAAGAAGGAAGCCACTTTGACTTCTATAACCAAGGACTGTAGAAAGAGAAGGAGAGAGGAGAGAGAATCTTGAGAGAGAGAGAGAGAGAGAGAGAGAGAGAGAGAGAGAGAGAGAGAGAGAGAGAGAGAGAGAGAGAGAGAGAGAAAGAGAGAGGGGGGGGAGAGAGAGGGAGAGATTTGGGAATGGAATAAAAGAGAAAGGGAAGCTCATGATATTCTTAGTTTTTCCCAACAAAATAGAATAGAAGGTCATCTGCTGAGAGAGATCGGGGCAAATGGGGAGGGAGAAGGAGGTTTGGAACAGCCACTTTGGTGAAGGTGAAAATCAATCAGGGAAGAATAAAAAATTTTACAGTACAGCAGTGAAAAAAACCCAGGTGATATTAGATAATATATATTTGTGAGGAACCCGATTGGTTCTGTCGCATGCCTTTCTCCAGGGGTATCATTAGAAGAAGATGGTTGGGAAAACCAATGCTTTGTATTAAGCAAGGGGTTTTAATAATTAATAGAATATGATTAACCTGGATAATGATAGGCATAAAACAATGAGGAGGAGGAAGTGGGGCTGATGAGAACTAGGTAAGGAGTACTTAAATGAAATTAGGGTTAATTGAGGTCTAGTGGCAGATTCGGACTACGGAGAGTCAAATGGAGCTCCCCTGCAACCTCTTTGGATTCGGTGCAAAGATACAGAGTTAAATGAGGTCTAGTAGCGGTGCAAGAGTCCCCTGTAAAGGAATTTATAGACCCAAAACCTAGATGGATAAAAGAGGTTTATTGCAGGGTTTGGAAGTAAAGTTTAGTTAGTAAAGTTGAGGGTAGAGATAAAAGGCACCGGAAGTACAGGTACGGTGGGCAGAAATCCTTGACATGGCCGGCATAAGGATGCCATGTTTGGGACTTCTGCAAAGAGTGGACTCCAGTTTAGTCCTTTTTATAATAGGGGGGCTTTTGATAATCTGAAGAGGCTCACAGGTGGTGCCCCAAGTTGGCTTCTGGTTTGAGCTTCAGCCAGGGTTAGAATTTGAATAGAATTCAATGGGTTTTTAGATAAGGAGGAAACTGTGCTTGGGGTGGGGCAGAGTCCCTGAGGCAGAGTCCAAAGAGAAGAGTTTTGGAGTTTCCTCATCAGGGCCAGAGCAAAGGAAGTAGAAATCATGCTAGAAATAAAAATAGTTTTAGGAGGAATGAGGCTGAAAATAGGAGGTTATAATGACAGAGTGAAAGTTCAGAGTTTGGATCATGGGAGTGAGGGCATGACTGTCCCTGTGTGTGGCTAAGGCAGAGTGCTAATGGAGGTGGATGAACTGGGAGGCCAGATCACCTCGGGATAAGAAGACATATCAGCTAAAGGACAGGCTTTATCTCACTGCAGAGAAAATGCAAGGTTCCATAAAACGACTCATAATGGGTAATAAATTGTCCACATGATGGCTTTCATCTCCTTTCTAGGGAGTCCTACTTATATACAAGCTTCCAGACTTACAGCAAATACCCTCTCCTTGGAAGGAAAGCCCTTCAGTGAGTCTCCCTTTCGCCCCAGAGGTTCAGTTTTGAGATAGTTTGCCTTGGAGTAAGGACAGAAGGAAATGAAGTTAGACTACACCACCCATAACTCGAAGTGACTGTGCCGGGCGAAGTCCAGCTCTTTGTTTTGCCCAGTATTGTAGCTCTATTCCTTGTTCCTCTGTCAGTTCTGGAGCCCACCCTCCAGGTCCTCCATCCTAAAACACCTGGCTTACTAACTCCAGAGGCTGAGGCTCAGAAGCTCCCACCGTGTGATTCCCCTTTCAGGGCTGCCAGTTCTCTAGCTAAGAAGTTATTCGATTGATTCTCCCTGGCCGGATCCTAGACTCGGGTCTGGGAATCTTACTCATCATGGAGGGGGTTGAGTCAATGCGGCTTCATTTTCTCCTGGGACTATGCTTGAGAGGCCCCACTATGCCTTTGTGGGACACATTGGTGTAAGGTCTTGGGGTTACAAAGGGCCTCTGTCCCTGACCTTCCTAAAGAGGGGCAGAGTGAGACTTTACTTCGCACACACATTTCTAGGTCTGTTCTTTGCTCTGCTAAGGTTATCTGTCTCTCCAACTGTCCCATTCTGTCTCTGTCTTCCCTATTTCTTTTCATAGGCCCAGTATAAAGAAATGGTTCTATAGGAAATAGCCTTATCCAATTAAATCAGCTTCTTACATTTAATCACTTATCTGCTTTGATGAGTGAATGGATTGGCAATAATCCAGGTCCATGACCTTCATGAAACCCTAATGGAAGCTTGTAATTAAAGTCCCAGATAAAGACTCATTTTTCAGTAACCACAACAGATTTATCAGTTATCCAATCAACAAAACTGTAAACTTTGGTTATTTTATAAAAATTAAAAATTTATATTAACTTTTATGAAAGAAAATAATTGCATCCATCTAGATAGCTAAGACTTAAAGACATGCAGGAAACACATAAAGATGAGGTCATTGGTTCAGAATTGCTCATTTAGTAAGTGTCTGAGGGAGAAGAATTTGTTTCCAGAATCCCAAATGCAGAACATTACCCACTATACAACACTGACCTTAACAATAAAATGGTAATAAAAATATCCCATTTATTTCTATTTTCCCTTTGGATTTTCTATTCATTTGTCTGGATTTTGTTGCTGGATTTTTATATCATCATCATCTTCTTTATCATTGTAATATTAATTTCTATAGTTTAGTGAGTATATAGTTTTTGGTTTTCTTCATTGACTAATCAATTCATGAAAAATCTCATTTTAGAGCATTTTTGACATTTATAATTTCTTGTAATTTCCATCATATTCATTATACCATAATTAATTCAGCCATTTCCCAATCATAGGTACAAGGAGGTGTACCTAATTTTTTTTTTCTTTTTTTGCTGTTATGAGTAATACTGCTTGTAATGCTTTCTATAAACACAACTTTTTCTCTATCAGTATCATTGTTAGGAATTAGTCTGATAGTCATACAAAAAGTTGCAAGCAGTTTTTTTAAATTTTAAAATTAAACAAAAATTTGTAATGTCTGTTTTTTTACATTTATTTTTTATTTTTAAAATCTTCTCCCTTCCATCTGTCCCTCTCTTGCCCATAGAAAAGGTAAGCTATAGCAGTTTTATAATTTTAATGTGTTGTATTGCTTTTATTTCTGTTTTTAATGAACAATTTTCAATTAATTTTCTCTCACTCTCCCTCCAAAGAAGAAAAGAAAAGAAAAAAAACAAGTCATATAACAAAAATTTATATTCAAAAAACAAACAAAAAAATTCTACATTGATCATTCGTATACATTTTAGACAGGCAGATACACAGACAGATATTTAGATCAATTATTCTATACCTGAGTCCATCACCCCTCTGTCAAGAGATGGATAGCATGCTTCATAATCAGTCCTCTGAAATTATAATTAGTCATTCTTTAGATTAGAGCTCTAATGACTTTTAAAGTTGGTTTTTCTTACAATGTCATTATTGTATACATTGTTCTGGTTTGGTTTATTTCATGCTGCATCAGTTCATACAAGTCTTCTCAGGTTTCATTAAAACCATCCCTTTCATCATTTCTCATAGTACAATAGAATTATATATTCATGTACCATAGTTTGATCATTCCCCAAGAGAGAGGCATTCCCTTAGTTTCTAGTTCTTACTACAAAAAGAATTAGTCTAAATATTTTTGAACATATGGGTCCTTTCCCCTTTCTTTGATCTTTTTGGTGTACTATATTGCTTTTCAAAATGTTTATATTAATGCAGTGCTCTATCAAATGCATATGTGCCTCTTCTGCCTCAACTCCTTTTTTAATGGACATACATTATTTTAGTTTATCTTTCTCTGATTAATGTTGGACTTGAACACTTTTAAAATACTTTTATATTGTGTAAGAATCTCTACTCCTATTTGTTCACTAATTTTGGTCCAAAGATATTGCAGAATGGATCTTACTTGTGTCATTCTTAGCCAGTTTTGGACATCAGGTCTTTTATCAGATATTCCTCAACAATTTGTTTCTGTTTTATTCTGAATGCATTGCTTAATGCAAAATTCCTTTATTTTTACAAGATAGAATCCATCTATTTTTTGTTGAATGGCTAAGAATTTTCTTCTTCTCTTATCTGTGATAGGTTCACAACTTAATTTAACAAGTATTGAAAAATGTCTAACCTATGTCAGGTACCATGCTGGCCACTGAAAATACAAAGAAAAAAATAAAATATTTGTTATTCTCAATGAACTCAAGAAGTTCTGTTCTTTATTTAAGATTTCTTAATTCATTGCAATCCTCTTACAATTTATTGTAAAAGATTATTTTAATCCTATTTTTCCTTATATAGCTATTCAATTTCCCCAGAAGTTTTTACTGAATAAGGAATTCATTCCCCAGTTTGTTTGTTTGTTTTTGTGATCCTAGATTTATCAGATTCTAATCTGTCATATCTTTCTTTGGTTGTAATTCTGGATTATCTACTCTGTTTTTATATAATACCAGATATTTTGATACTTGTCCTTTTTCAGAGTAAGTTGAGATCTGGTGATGCAAATCATACTTCCTCTTTTTTCTTTTTAATTTCTCTTGAGATTCTTTGTCTGTGCAAAAGTCTGCCTATTCCCTTATCCCTATTAATACCTTTATTGAAGATGCCCTTAGTTCACGTGTAGATGAATCTCATAAGTTTTGAAGAGCTGAGAAAGAAGGTCAGTAGATGATATTCCTTTGGCTACTTTTTTGGAGCACTAATAACTTTTGCTTTTTCCCCCTCTATGCCTTTGGCATCCTTCCCTTCTCAATGCCCTCACGATTTTATCACCCAAACTATAGAAATTTTTCTATGTGCACTCAGTCCATTTGGGCTACTTTTCCCATCTGTTCTCTTTCGTGCCAGCTCTACCTCCTTTATAGAAGCACAATTGGGTCTGTCAAGTAAGAGCTAAGTGTAATTGTTCTGCTGAATTTGATGGTAAGAATAGTTGATCACATGGTAAGGGAGAGCAGGAATTGGGTAGAACAAATGTTCCATTAGTATCCCCCAGGATGTCAAGAGAAAGTAAGGAAAGCTCAACTGCTGGCTACCTCTCTGTGGGGTTTTAAAGCCTCCAGAAGCGTAGCCCACTTTCAATTCATCTAATCCCATTCGCTCTTCTGACAGAAACAGAGGTGTCCCTACTTTAACACTTGGTTACCACATCTGCCCTCATCCTCTGGGATTAGTCCAGCAGATCAGAATTAAATCCTCTTTCCTTTATATTTTGAAACAATCATAATCATCTGTTTTTTCTATTGTAATAACTGGTATCAATTAATATCATAATACCACACAGTCCTATTTGTCTTGCTCTAGAGATCACTTTAGGGTCTCATGTCTATGGCAACAAAGTTCAACTTTGGACAATTTCTACTACACTGGAAAAGCATTGATCAGCAATAGTCTGATTCTACTTTCTAAGGACCAAATCGTTCATCTGAAGGGACTGAGCCCTAGTCGGCCGGCCACTTTATGATGAGTACTTTGTTAGTTGCTGCCCGTGAAACAAAGCAAGACAAAATGGTTTTCCACCTCATGCCTTCTTCCATTAGTGATAGCGGTGGAGGAGTCAGGGTGTGTGTGTGTGTGTGTGTGTGTGTGTGTGTGTGTGTGTGTGTGTGTGTGGAGCGGGTGGGAGGGAGGGGGTGAGAATCAAAGGATTAGACAAAGTTTAAACATTAACATAATTGTTGGTGCTCTAAATCTGACTGCCCGGGAACCAGCGGGTAGAAATAGTAGTGGAGGAACTGAATCACAACAATCTTTTGACATCCTTGTTATAAATGAAACCAGAAAACACAAGGAAGTTGTAGCAAATGTAAGAAAGGCTCACCAGCTCTCTCAAAATGGAAAATAAAGAGTTGCTTTTACTATACAGTCAAAGGCAATGCAGTCCCACTGATTAATGAGATACTTGGTTATCTCACATTTCGGAGTTCTAGGTCATACAAATGACCATCACAAAGACAATGGCAGCTTATGCACCAATAACTGTTACCAAGAATGAAGAGGGAAGAACATTTGTCACAGAATGGATAAGATCCTTCAAGTTTAAGCAATGTGTATGATAATATCTGGGCAGCTAAATGATAGTGTCTGTCAAGTTCATCTTCCTGAGTTCAAATCTGGCCTCAGACACTCACTGTGTGACCCTGGGCAAGTCACTTAACCCATTCTTCCTCATCTGTAAAATGACCCAGAGAAGGAAATGGCAAACTACTCTAGTATCTTTGCCAAAAAGACCCCAAATGGAGTAAC
Organism: Sminthopsis crassicaudata; assembly: GCF_048593235.1. Taxonomy (NCBI): domain Eukaryota; kingdom Metazoa; phylum Chordata; class Mammalia; order Dasyuromorphia; family Dasyuridae; genus Sminthopsis; species Sminthopsis crassicaudata. The sequence goes on along the minus strand of NC_133618.1, from coordinate 463,552,216 downwards.
CAAGAGTCAGACACACCTGAAAAAGACTCAACAATGATACTATGATATCCAGTGACTTTCCCACATGTGCAAAATATGTGGGAAAACATGGTTCCTAAGAGGCTTTTCTTGGTCTCCCCATTTGCCAATGCCATCCCCTTCATGTTACCTTGTGTTACTTTATATGCATTTTGTAATGGAGATTACATCTCAGTTATCATGCTTGCTTTCAGCTGACCGCGTGTGTTGGCTCGGTTCTCAAGACCTCTGGGGCTTTAGAATGAGACGGCAATCGATTTATTGGTCCCTTAGCCCAGTGAAGGCAGCAAAGGAGAGATTGCATGAAATTTAAACTAGAAACAGCTTTCATTTTACTCTCCTCTTTCAACTCTCCTGTGTGACAACCAGACTTCTCAAAGGAGAATAAGGATGTGGGAGGAGGGAGGGAAGGTGGCGATTGCTTCCGAATGGCAGCTGGAGCTGGGGCTCAAGAGGTGAGCAAGATCCTAGGCCTCTGCTTCCCCCTTTTGTCTTGTGTTTCTCTGACTGTGGGTGAAAGAAGGGCTATGCCAAAATGGATGTGTCTAGGAATGGAAGATTTCTTGAGATTGGAGCTCTGGGATCTCCTGGTCACAAGTGACTAGTGTCAAGGAAGAGTTTTTGCACCGGATAGGACAACCACTAATAGGAATAGCAATTCAGCCTCTGCCCTTGCCTGTCAGAAAACACAGGCTGGAGGGAATTGTTTGGACATCGTAGAGTTGAAATTTAAAAATCTATTCAGCAGCCTCACAAACTATATCATGTCTTGATGCTTTGAGTATTAGCCTCCCAGGAGAATATAACTCTATTGCTCCAGCTTGCTGTAGGTTCTTGTTAATATGTACTTGTGAAAGCCTATTGTCTTTAGTATTTCTTTTATATGGAGGAAACAAATAGTTGTCCTAAACCTGTTTTTCAATGCTCCTTTCTATATCTTCCTTTGGGGAAATTGTAGACATTAGCCACAACCTACACTTTATTTTTTTTTCCTGGAATGCTTGGGTACGAATGGGGTGTGGGGTGGAGGAGGGAGACATAAAGAACCAAAGAGTGAAAGAAGAAACCTTAAATTCTTTCAGTAGGGACCAGACTTCTCCAGTGTGGCATTCAGTCACCAGCCACAGAAGAAGTGAGAAGATAGAGGGTACACTATATCAGTCCTTTGGGCAGCACCAGACATGTTAAACACCAATAATTTCATTAAAATGCAATGGTTTATATTTTAACATAAGGAAGATGCCTGGTTATCAAAGTCAGAACTAACTTCCTTAAATAGTCAAATCATAGACTTCTGAGAGCAAAAATTTAAATCAATATCCAATTTGAGGAAAGAATAAAAATTAAAAGAAGGTATGAAATATAATTGAAGCAGTTCTAATCTGACCTGTTTAAATATGCTGTTGATGTTGAAAAAGGGAAATAGATAAAAGAATATATATCAATATAGACTACCACCATTTCCTTAGGAAGTTTAACCAAGGTAAATCAATAGCCCTAAGACCAAAAGTGACTACTGATCTCCCAGACAGCAAATATTTGATCTTCTTGCCAAAACAAGATATGTTAGCCAAAGTAACCCCATCTCATAAAAGAACAAAAATGTGAGGAGAAACGAACTTACAGAAAACTTGGATTGAGGTCTAAGGTGGAGCATTACAAGAGATTTTAAGGATGAATCTAGGAGAAGGGCAATGAATAGACAAAGAAATGAGGAAAAAAATCTATAATTAATTCAATAATAAATTCTAATGTTCATCAGTTTGAACCTATATGAAAGTCCTTGAAATATCATCAAGGAAGTAAAAATGAAACTCCAGAAAACCCAATAGAAAGAACAGTTGAACTAAATTCAGCATAGACAACTGAAGATAATGCCATTTTGAGAGCTTTGAGAGTTTGGTTTTCAATAAACCTGAAAGAAGGTAATATGCCAAATACTTGGCAAAAACTGAGACTTTATTACCATTAAAATGTGACCAAGAAGTATTAATTACTAATAATCCAGTCCTATTTTTTATTTGTATAAAATTTTTATAAGAATAATCTACACACACAACTTTTCCCTTCCATCCTCTCTTCCCTCTCTAAAATGGTATCTCTCTCATTGGAATGTAAACTCCTAGAGACAGCAATGGGTTTTTATTTTGCTTTTTGAATCTCCAGTGCTTACTACAGTATTTAGTTCATACTAAGCACTTAATAAGTGCTTGTTGATTGATTGACTGATACTTCCATGACACTAGGGCATTTGTTGATGAACATATGAAAGCTAAATAGTCAGATTTTTGCAAATCATGTTCTTGCAGTAGAGCACATTTTCAGAGTCTCACACTTGACTGAAATTTGGAGAGAATACAAGATCACAACATGCTTATTACTTGTTGACTATAAACAACATTTAATTCAGTAGAGCAAAATGCTGCCTTAAAGGCTCTATTCCAACAAGGTGTTTTCCATGAAGATGTCAAAACATACATGATTCTTGGAAAGACATAACAGTACAGATAATTTTTGATAACATTCTGATGATTAATATCCAGTGGCACATGAAACAGGGAGGCATTTGACAAAGATATTTGTCCATATCATAGAGGATGACCAAAACAAGGTCCAAGTGCAAGATGGATTTTCATAAGATGGTAAAATCTTCCAGCTGATCTTATTTGTGGATGATATTCTTCACATTGCATTTAGTCCCAAAATATTATAGAATCTCTTAAATGAGATCCATAATGACTCAAAAGATGCAGAAAGGAAGAAACAAACAGATGAAGAATGCTTGTTATTTAGACTATGATATGCAATGAGATGCACCATCTATAGAGCAGATCCATCAATGAATATATCTTGAATTAGAAGGATGGATGAACAATGAACTGGGTTTAGAATTCAATAGAATGAAAATGGGCTGAATTATATTTGGGGAGTTATTCAATATCTTCATTAACTTAAAGCTTCTCCCTGAAATAAAAGCTTATCTTCTTTAACATGAATAATTTACTGCAGATTTTGTAGGACCACAAGTCATGTAGTGTAATAGTCCCCAAAGAATTATAATTGTGATTCACCCAAAGGACAATAAAAGGCATAAGGGAAATATGGATGAATTGTAAAATATTACTAGTATTGTAAGGAAAGTGTGCAAGGAAAATGGCATAAAGGCTTTCCTTAAAAAGGTGGGGAAAAAGAAAGGAGACAGAGGTGGGTCACAATGCAATTTTAACCCCACCCCCCCAAAAAAAAACAGATGGTCCACAAGTAGCATTAACTTCTATGTAACATGAAAAGATCTAAGAGAATAGATCAATGAATCAAAAAAGCCTTTAGGTGCTTATTTTATGCCAGAATCTTTGCTTAGTGCTGTAGACATATAAGAAAAAAATAGTCTCTGCCTTGAAGGAGCTTACATTCTAATGGGGGAGAAGGGAGATGTATATAAATAGGTTCATACAGGTACAGAAAGAACAGACTTGGGGGAGGCACTGTAGGGAGTAGTAGTACTGAGAAGAAAAGCTTTCCAAATAAGGAGGCACTTAAACTGAGTTAAAGTAAACCAGAGATGTGCCAAGTTATGAAGAGCTGCAAATGCCAAACAAATGTGTCTATTTGGTCCTGGAGGTAACTGGAATCCACTAGAATTTATTAAGTAGAGTTGTACTTTCGGAAAATTTGATAGCTTTGATTTGATTTTGAGTTGATGAAAAGTTGATACTTTGATAACTGTGTGGAACAGCTACCAGGAATCTGAATGTGAAAGGACAAGGCAGGAAGACCAATTTGAAGATTATTGTGACTGCCCATACAAAAAATAAGGGCCTAAATTAGAAAAGTGGTCATGTAAATGGAGAGAAGGGGATGTATACAAAAATGGAAAACAATGGAAAGATATCCTGTGAATTCTACTGTTCAGTCACATCTGACTCTTTATGGTCCTAGTGGGGGTTTTCTTGGCAGAGATGCTGGAGTGCTTTGCCATTTCCTTCTCCAGCTCATTTTACAGATGAGGGAACTGAGGGAAACAGGATTAAGTGACTTTCTCAGGATCTCACAGTTAGTAAATGTCTGAGGCTAGATTTGAACACAGGAAGATGAGTCCTCCTGGCTCCAGCTGGCACTCTAGCCACCATGAGTTTTACATCTAAGAGTTTTATAATAGTAGTACATGGTATGTATACCTCTGGTGGGATTATTAATATGATGAGATCATGAATCTATCAAAACTTCAAAGTATAATTTATTCCACTGATAATATTCCTAATGGTGAGCCACATTTCTATTCTGGTATAAATCATAATGAATATTTTTGATATATTGTTTTATTCTATTTCCAGTGTTTCATTACTTTGCCTTGATATTCATTAATGATATTGGCCTATATTTCTCTGTCTCCCTCTTTCTCTTCCCCCTCCCCCGCTTCTTCCCTTTCTCCTTCTGTCCTTTTTTCTCTCCCTCCCTCCCTTCTCCCTTCTTTCCTCTCTCCCTGTCTCCCTCTCTCTCTATCTCTCTGTCTCTTCTCTCCCTCCCCAGATTTGAGTAGAATTGCATTTGTCTTATAGGAATAATTAGTTAGGATGTGGTCACTCTGAGAAGTTTATCTACTTTATAGGCCTCAGTTTCCTCATCTGTAAAATGAGGAAGTTGAATGACTATTCCAGAGAACCAGTGGTGGATGAAACGGGCAATCTGCCTGCTAACAGAAATGTGATGATGCATGAGACTTTTAATTTTGGATATGGCAATGTCAGAACCTGTTTTGTTTGACTATGAATATGTTACAAAGATTTAGTTTTTCTTTTCTTTTTTGAATAAGGTAGGGATGATGGTGGTGAGGAAATAAACTTGTGTTAACAAGAAAAATAAAATAAAATGAGGAGTTTGCTCTAGTTGGTCTCTAAGGTCCTTTCCAGTGATCTTATGATCATAGATTCCTTAAATGTTTTTCAGAATGCACTTGTGAAACCAGCAGGTCCACTAGGACTCCCTTAAATGAGAGGTTTATTTATTGAGCTTATCTCTTTTCACTGAAAAGAGCACAGAATTTGGAGTCAGAACATCTGGTTTCAAATACCAGCTCTGCCACATCCTTCTTACCTATGTGACCTATGCAGTGGGTCACTTAACTTTTACGGGTCTTAGTTCCCTCGTTAGGTAAAATGGAGGGGGTTGGACTAAGCTCTTAGTCTATGATAAACTGGAAGAAACTCTATCCTCTTTTATATGAGGGGTGTCTATGGTAATTTATGTATTTTTAAAAATCTCTGTTAATATTTATCCATTTCTTTAATAATCTCAATTATTTGCATAGTGGGGCAGCTAGGTGATGCTGTAGATAAAGTGCTAAGCCTAATGTCCTGAAGGTGTGAGTTTGAATTGGGCCTCAAACACTTACTAATTGGGTAATCTTGAGCAACTTTCCTGTTTGCCTCAGTTTTCTTATCTGTATAATATCTACTCCCATCCACTGTTGTGAAAATGAAATGAGATAATTATAAAGAACTAGTACAATGCCTGGTACAGAGTAGGAACTATATAAATGTTAGCTATTATTAGCTATGTGTAAGAATTTCTAATTTTTCCATATTTCATCTGCAGTCAGTATGATCTGGATTTTTCTCTTTCTTTAAACTAAATTTGCTGATAGCTTATAAGTTTTATTGGCTTTTTAAAATAGCTTTTGTTGATCAGTTTATTTCTTTTTAATTTCTATTTTATGGATTTCTCCTGTTTAATGAAAATGTCTTGTTTGGTCCTTGCTTTTAGTTATATTTGTTTATTTTCTATTTTCTTCAGATACAAACTCAAATTGTTAATTTTCTCTTTTGTTGATATAAGGCTCTGGACTATAAATTTGTCCAGTAGTTTTGCTTTGGCTACATCCCACAAGTTTTGGCATGCTTTGTTTATATCCTGAGATTTCCTATAATTACTGATTCTCTCATCTTTAGCCAAAGAAATGTTCAACGTCATTTTAGTCTCCACATATGCAAATATCTTTTTTAAAACTATATTTATTGCTGCTTTTGAATCTATAATTTTGAATTTAAATTTTTTCATTTTCTGAATTCATTAATAACTTCTATCTCTTAGAATACGACCAATTGTTGTGAATGTCTGTGTATTTGAAAAAAATATATTTTCCCCATTTTTCCTATTCAATTCTCTGATATAGCAGTCAAATACAATTTTTCCGGTACTCTTAAAGTCTTTAACTTCTCTCTTATAAAGCCTTTCTATTTATTCTATTGTCTTCCATCAGCACAAGTTTGTTCCTGTCACAGATAAGGACACTGAGGTCCAGAGAGGGAATATGACTGAGTTCTGGGTCACCTTAGTTTCTAGCCATCGATGTTCTTATAAGAAGAGTCTGAAGCAGAATGAATTACCTTTGAAAGTTCCTCTTCTCACAGCTTGATTTTAGTCATATCCTTCTAAGAGAAAATGACTGCAACCTTGCTGCCTGATGACTCCTGGGGAGGCCGGTAATTCAGCTTGTCATCTTCACAGACTCAAAGACTCTCCTAGTTGGATGAGGACTCAGGCCATCTCATCCAACCTATATCTAATTTAGACTTCCCTCTGCTTCCAAGCGGGTATCCACCTTTGCTCAAACACCTCCGTTTGTTTTTGAACTGCTTTTGGACAACCAGACGTGTTACAAATTTTTTCCAGATATCAAGCCTAAATTTGCCCCATTTGCAACCCACTGCTCCTGGCTCTGCCCTTTGGGGCTGTGTAGAACAAATTTCTTCCATATGACAGTCTGCCAGATTCTTAAAGATAGCTATCATATCTCCTCTAAAATTTCTCCAAGCTAAATGTTACATTTCCTTTGACAACCCTCATTTGACATGAATTTGAGACCTTTCATGTCTTCATCCTCCTCCTCAGGACACTCTCCAGTATAACAATGTCCCTCCTAAATACATGGTGTCTGAGACTGACATTTCAGGGAATATCAGGACTGTTGACTTCCTTAGTCTGAACCCACTACTCTCAGTGCTGTCTAGAATAGCATTAGGTTTTTTGGCTGCAAAATCACACTACTGACTCCCAGAGAACTTGAAGTCCAGTGACCAACCCCCCACCCCCCCCACCCTCATTTTTTTTTCCTTTTCATTATTATGAATTTGAGGAACATTTCCAAATATAAACAAAAAAGAGAACTTCATATGAAACCATAAAACTCCACTATGTTCAGTTGTTTTTAAAATGTATTTTGAATTTTAACATAGTTTCAATGCTGCCCTGCTTTGTCTGTACCCCCTTGTGAATTTTCTTCTGCTCCCTTTGGTGTATTTTTTTTTAATTCACCAATCTTTTTTTTAGTATCACTATTACTACCGCTCATTCCCCCACAATTTCTCCCCACAATTTTCATCCCACAAAAAACTCTACCTTATAGCAAACTTATACAAAATAAAACCATTTATTGAAAATGCATGACTCATTTTGCACTTCTAGTTTATTACCTTTCTGCCAAGAAGTGGAAAAAATGTTTAATATCAGTCTTCTGGAGTTGTGATTGATCATTGCATTAATTATAATTTTCCTTTACACTATTGTAGATATTGCACAAATTCCTCTTTGGGTTCTATTCATTTAATATGTTAGTTCACATAAGTCTTCTAGCTTTTCCTGAATTCATTTCTTTTGCCATTTCTCATGATAATATTCCATTACATTCATATGCCATAATTCCCTTATTGGTGGGGACACACTGTATTTCTGATTCTTTGCTACAACAAAAGGTGCTTTAATAAATATTTTCTGTACAAATGGGCCTTTTTCTTCTTTGACTTCTTCTTGCTGGGTCAAAGAGGATGCAGAGTTTGATGACCTTTTGATTATAGTTCTCTGTTGTTTTCCAAAAGCTGGATTACACACAGATCCACCAACTGTGCCTTAGTACATCTGTCCTTCAACAACCCCTCCAACAATTGTTATTTTCCTTTTTTTTCTTTCCTAACCTTATGGCATAGCTAGGTGGCCCAGTGTATAAAATATAACACACACACACACACACACACACACACACACACACACACACACACACACACACACACAAACACAGACACACATTGATTTGGATTCAGAAAGACTCATCTTCATGAATTCAAATCTGGCTTCAGAGCTGTGTGATTTTAGGCAGGTCACAACCCAATTTGCCTCAGTTCCTCACTCATAAAATGAGCTGGAGAAGAAAATGGCAAATCTCTCTAGCATCTTTTCCAAGAAATGACCCTAAATGAGGTCATGAAGAACATGACTAAAATGAATGGATAACGAACCTTACAGGAATGAAGGGAAATCTCAGACTTGAATTTCCTCAGTCCTTTTTTCAGAAAAACTACTAACTATGCCTCTGCCATTTTGTACTTTGTGCACAAGTTTCTCTTTCCATTATTACACTTCATTTTATTAGATTTAATTTATTGTCCTAGTCTGTCAAAATGCTTAAAAAAAAACCTAACTCTTTGATCCTTTGTGTTAGTTATCCCTCCCAGTTTTGTGTCTTCATCAAATTTGACAATCATGTCATCTATGCCTTTAATGAAGTAATTGTTAAAAATAATTAAAAAGAGATCCACAAGTTACTCCATTTGAGGGCTATTCCAGAGTGATACAAATATGAGGAAAATACATAATTTTGAGAGTGTAGGAAATTCACACACCAGTTGAGATGGTAAACATCTGTGAAAAACTGAATAATTCCTAGGGAATTGCTCAAGGGACATAGAAGTCACATGATTTGCACATAATTATTAAGGAATCAGGGGCAAGATTTGAATGTAGCACTTTCTGATTTCAAGTCTAGCGTTCTATCCACAACTTATCCACCTAATTGTATTTCCATCACCAAAGCTTCTTAAATTGTGTTTGTGACGCCATAAGGAGTTGCATAACTAAATGTGGGGGTCACACAGTATCAGTAAATATTTGATTTGTATACCTACTTTATATATAAGGAGTTACGTAAAAATTTCTTGGGTAAAAAGAGTTTTTAAGTGGAAAAAGTTTAAGAAACCCTGATCTAACCTACATCTCCTAATCTTTTCCAAAAAGTTCCTAAGTGATTTTATCAAGTGATTTACTAAGATCTAGATAAACAATATGTCAGACATTCCTCTGGTTTACCAGTCTAGTGTCTTGTCCAAAAAAAAAGGTAAACAATGTTAGTCTGCTACGAGCTGTTATTTTTTTAATCTGTATTTTTTTAAAAAAATTAATGTTGATTGATACACATAGTACTCCAAAAGTGTTAGTTAAATTTTAAACTTTAATGGTTTAAAATTACACTTAAAACTTTTGGAATACCCTGTACTTTGTTTTTATATCAACTACATTTCCCAATGTATCCTTTCCTCTTTCCCCTCCCAGAGAGCTATCCCTTATAACAAACAATGACAAATTTAAAAAAGAAAGGGAAATTAACCAACATATAATAAAAGGCACCACTTCATGGGAGAAGACCACCATCTCTGAAGTCAGAAGAAATGGGTTCAAATTCAAATCCTGCCTGACATTTATTACCTGGAAGATCTTGGGCAAGACACTTAATTGGGTCCCAATTTTTTCATCTGTAAAGTTAGATGATCTCCTAGGGTCTTTCAGATCTAAAAAAAGTTTGACATTAGCTATAATATTCCACAGGCAAAGCCCCTCACCTCTGCAAAGAAGGAAGACGAATATGTTTTCATATATTTTCTTTGGAGGGAAGCTTCGTCTAGGGCCATTTCTCAATCTATCCTGGACTCAGATGACTCTGGAAGCTGGTGACTTTGCATCGTCCACCCTCACTTAAATCCAACTCATTTGCATGGCGTGGCGTCACCTCTCTAATATCATGGTTCTTTTAGAAAATGAAGGAAAAACTCATAACTTCACAGTTAAAGTTTAGAACTTCAGTAAGACTTTGGGGATACATGTGTATCAAACATTTCAAAAACTTTGTTTCCTTTTTTGGACAAGGATACTAGACAGCCAAGTCAGAAGAATGTCATACATAGTTTATCTAGATCTTAATTACTTGATAAAGTCCTTTTGGAAAAGATCAGGAGAGGGAGGTTATATGATTGATAGAGCGATGAGGTGGATAAACAATGCCATTGCTGGGTCTGTATCCCAAGGAAACCACAAAGGAGGGAGAAGGACCCACCTGTGCAAAAATGTTTGTAGCAGCTCTTTTTGTCGTAGCAAAGAATTGGAAAATGAGTGGATGCCCATCAGTTGGGGAATGGCTGAATAAGTTGTGGTATATGAATGTTATGGGACATTATTGTTCTATAAAAATGATGAACAAGCTGATTTTAGAAAGGCTTGGAAAAATTTATACGAACTGATGCTAAGCCAACAAGCAGAACCAGGAATTCTTTATACAGCAAGAACGTGTGATGATCAACTTTGAAAGAGTTGGTTCTTCACAGTGGTTCAGTGATCCAAAACAATCTCAATACACTTTGGACAGAAAATGTCATCTGCATCCAGAAAAAGAACTGAGACTGAATGTAAATCAGCACGTGCTACATTCACTATTTTTTTTAATCCTTCCCATGTTTTTTTCTCTTTTGCTCTGATTTTTTTCCCCAACATGATTCATAAAGCAATGTGTATTAAAATAAAGAACTGTGATAGAATGCTGAGCTTGAAATAAAAAAAAAAAATGTGTTCAAATTCTGTCCCTACCTAATTTCCTATTTCCTTTTGGGTCTGGCTGGCCCTTGTTTCACTACTCTGGAGGGCTGGGGGTATAATGTAGTGTTTCAGAAACCTACCGTTTCTGATACTAATTGGGGGAAGAGGAGCATAACAGATTTCTAGTATTTGTTGCTTTGATAGGGAGCAGTATCTACCTGTGAGCTTTTGAGTCCCTCTCTTGGTAACAAATCTGCAAACACTTAAGTGCACCTGGGCATTCAAAATGATCCTGGTTGCCTTTCTCCAAAGTGATGCATCCTTTTGTTCAGGGAATAACCCCCAGGGGAGGGAATCTGTTTTGTGAACTCAAGTTTTTTACATAGGAGGCTTAGAAACATCAATGCCCCAACTCAGAAGTGGCAGCAAGCAATTCCTCAGGGGCCCCTGAAGCCTTCAATTAAAGGCCTTCTAATAACAGCAAAAGGTCCTTGCATATGGTGCTATGCTCCAGATTGGCTGGTTTACTGTTCCTGAACCTCAGCACTCAATGCCCAGCATCTGTGCCATTGTAGCATCTATCCCCCATACCCAAATTCTCTCCTGCCACATCTGCTCCCTATTAAAATCTCTTGCTTTCTTTAAGGTTCAGCTCATGTACTATTTTTCTTATCTCCTCAGTAGTTAGTGTTCAACCTCCTGCTTACAGGTTGCATTTCATCAATACAGTGTAAGCTTCTTGAGGTCAAGGATTATTTTCTTTTTGTCTTTGTATCTCCTGTGCTTAGTACAGGGCACTGCAAATGGGCTCTTGATATTTATTGGGTTAGAAAGAGAAACCTTGCTAGCACCCACTCTCCCTTTCTTAAGCCTACCCACTTAGCCAGAAGCCCTCCATTCCATTCCTCACCCATGACTCTTCCACACATCCAAATCCCAGCGCTGGTCTTCTCTCTGCAGCAACTTTTAAATTCAGTGATCCCTCATAGCAGTGCAAGCATAGGAAGAGATTTGGATTTTGAACCTAATCCTGGATACAAAGCTCAATATAGCTGGTCACTGCATGAATGACCTTGGTAAGTTTGCTTCTTTCTGAATCCCATTTTACTCTACTATAATGTAGTGTGAGGATTAAATGGTCTCTATGATCACTTCCAATTTCAGATACTGCATCTATGTTTAATTCAGAACCCATAAGACAAAAGGTAAATAAATAAATCTTGGATGACCTTTTCAGTATAATGGAAAGGCTAATAGTGGAGGTGTTTGTCAAAACATGAAGTTGGCTGAACTCTTGAGTCTTGACTTCATTAAAGCCATGGGGGAGGAAAAATTTTGGCATATAAGAAATCGTCCTAGGGTTTAGACTAAGTTAGGACTCTTGAGATTAATATAGGTCATAAGTTTAGATTTAGACATAGAAAGGACCCAGAAGATCTGGTCTAATTCAAGTTCCTCATTTTACAGATGAATAAACTGAGGCCCAGAGAGATAATGGACTTCCCCAAGGTTGCACAAGTAGTAGAACTAGAATTTGCACCCAAGTCACCCAACTCCTAATTTGATACTTCTCCCCTTCTCCACAACACATCAACACCATCATTTTGTAGAAGGGGAAACTGAAGTGTAAAGGAGGAAAGTTATTTGCTTCTTGTCACTAGAGAGACAGAGGCAGAGAAAGAGAGAGAGAGACAGAGAGACAGAGAGACCAGGGGAGGAGAGAAGGGAGGGAGTTCATCCAATGGACTTGAGAGTTTGGCTTAAAATAGCTAAATAAATCTTTAATATTTCTAATTGTAAATGTACATAAATTGCACAGCCACATGGAATTTCTGAACACCAACACCTTTCTCTGTACATTATTACATAGTTTAAAAGTCGAGCCTGGAGAAACTCCAGGCAACAGTTCAACTTTTTACTTTTTTAAACTTTTTTCCCTTTTCACATACTTACAAAATGGAGGTGAGCCTGTTTTCAGTTTTCTTTATAAGAGTCTCTAGAAAACAGAGTGAGGCTGGGCTTCAGCAAATAGACAGAGGAAGGGAAAGAGGTATATCTTAGGAGTCGGCGAGATGCTCTGTGGGAATTCGGGGTTGTGTAGGGTGACACCTTCACCTATCTTCTGAGAAGTTGGAGAAAGGTTGGTCATTTACAAGAAATTAGGCAGTTAACTCTGAGCAGAAAAATTAAGCCCATCTCCGCTTCAAATGACCTTGGGAAATTCAACTATTTCTCATTTATTTTTGGCTTATCAACAGCAGCGTCTCCAGGGAGTCTGTTCTTCTGAGCTCTGGAAAAACCACTGGTAGGGGTTGGGGGGAGTTTGCAGCTGCCGGGCCCAATAGCTCCCCCAGGCAGGGACCATTTCTTCAGCTCTACCATAGTGGGTGGGAGAGACCATTCTAGGCTCTCCTGCCCTCTCATACTGGAGGTATTTGGTTCCTTGGAGATAGTTTTTGGTCAGGTGTGTTGCTAGCCTCTGTCATGGCCCTAAGACTGTTCATAAAGGACACTGATGATTCATGGGGGAAGAGCAGCATCCAACAGGTCTGGAAGAAGAGGATGATTTCCCTGGTGAGGTTCAGTTCCATTTGGCTTCCTTCAGCCCCACCCAAAGCTAGCACAAACCAGCTGATCTCTGGGAGGAAGAATGACTAGGAGCTCTTTGGGTCGAGGACTTACTTAGACCAGCCTTGGCAATCCTAAAACTCCTAGGAAACCCTCAGGTGTGGATGGGGCTTGTGGCTGTGATTGTCGATGTTACGTGTCAGCCACTCAGACGGGTGCCTTATCCTGAAAAGGCAAAAGTATGGCCCTTCACAGAGCAGATTGAGCCTATTCCCCCAGTTAAACTCTCCTGGAACCAAATTAAAAAAAAAAAAAATTAAAAAAAAAAAAAAAGCTAGATTCTATTATCAGCAAGATTCTGATAATCTTGGGAAAATCTTTTTGTACTAAGCCCACAAATTACCAATCCTAGAAATTCAGTGCTGGGACCTGAGAGGTCATCTCTTCCAAACTCTTCATTTTACCGATGAAGAAGCTGAGGCGTTGAGAAGAAAACTGACTTTCTCAAAGTCACACAGCTAGTCAAGGGGCAGAGTTGGGTTCAAACCCAAGTTTCTTGATTCTAAATCTGGCATTCCCAGTATACCACAGCTGTCTCTAATCAACTCAAATTTAAAAAAAATCCCAACCCTCCTACTTCTCCTCAACTCTGTTTTTTTTTCCTTTTTTTTTTTTTTTTTAATGAGAGAAAACAAAAAATAAAACTCCAAGTCATTCTACAAGCAGCTGCCCAATCCTGTCTGTGAGGCAGCACCAGGCGCGAATCACTATATACAGCTGATAGTGAAATAATTACATTACAATCAAACACCGAGAGAACATTTACAAAAAGTTGTCAGACTTGCAGTAAGATAAAAATCGGTGGACAGTCTGTACACTTTACAGTTTTTGCACCAGATAAGGCTCTCGCCGAAGAGAGCATGAGAATGAGCGAGCAGGTGACAAATGTTATATATAGTGGTCTTCGGTCCCTTGTTGACTTTCTCCCTGGCTGTGGGGACTTGGTCCCCAGTATTGCTATGAGACACACATTTCAGAAACAGAAACTTGTGGGGGGGGGGTAGGAGAAGGGAGAGAGAGAGAAACCTTTTCTCTTTTGAAAACAAAATGAAAAAAGGAAATGGAAAGTTTATAAATATGGGTATGGAGGATCAGTTTGTATTTGGTAAGTAAATACGATGGGCAAGAAATTAAAAACAAAGACACCTTAGTCTAAAGATGTCCAAGTTCTCCTCATCTGGCATGGCTCTCAAATATGCTGATAGAGCCTAATTTAGTGGCCTGAGACCCCTTAGACAGAAGTGAGGTCCCCCTGTAGGATGAAGGGGGTAAAGAGGCAGTGAAGGGCAAGGATGAGGGAGAAGATACTATTCAACTTCCAATTCATTCAGCAACACCCCTCTCCACACAGGGCTGAATCTCTCCCATAAAGACCACTCTCATGTTGGAGAGCCTCCTCCCCACACAGAATTTCTTGGGAAGTTAGGTAGGGAATGGGGAAGCCCATTTCTATCCCTAATGCCTTATTTCTGATCCCCCTCATCTTCTAGCCAGATTATCATCCATCCCAAAGTGAGTGTCTCTGGCTCTGACCAAAAAATGAAATGGAATTAAATCAGTTTCATGGAAACATCCCCCTGCCAGGATCTGTTCCTTCCCCAAGCCACCAATTTAGCAGAAATCTCTTGGTGAACTTGAGTCTCGGAGGAGTTTGGAAATGGCAGTTTCTGCCCCTAATGGTCAAAAGTACCCTGTTATTCCTAACCTTCCTGCTGCATGGATTTTCAGTGGCCTTCCTGAAGGATGCTTTGTCTTTGTTTCAGCCCTTCTCCAAAGCTGGCTGCTCCAGCCAGTGGAGAGAATACTCCCAGCCTGCTCTCTCTGCTCCCCATCCACCACCTGAATCCTGATTTAGGAAAGGGGAGTGGTGGTCTGGCCATGCCAG
The DNA here is from genome assembly GCF_048593235.1 of Sminthopsis crassicaudata. Classification (NCBI taxonomy): domain Eukaryota; kingdom Metazoa; phylum Chordata; class Mammalia; order Dasyuromorphia; family Dasyuridae; genus Sminthopsis; species Sminthopsis crassicaudata. The sequence continues at coordinate 463,537,050 of NC_133618.1, read as the reverse complement.
GAATAGGGAAATCAACTGAGCAAAAGGCATGTGCAGCGGGGGAGGGAAAAAGAACAGAGATTTCCAGGGATCCAGCATGACAGTCCTAACTGGAATAATTAAGGTCTTAGAAAAAATTAAGTGGGGGTGGGGAGAGAAGGAAGTTGAGGTTTTTCACCTTCTCTCTGACCGGTTTCTAGGACCATCTTCTGTAGGGGTATGGCAAGGTCTGTAGTCTGGATCCTGATGGCACTGAGTTGGCACTGGCAACTTGGCTCAGGCTACAGGCAGGACTTGGTGCTCCATCCCCACCCTTTCATTGATAGACCCTTTAAATGAGACTGCCCAGACCATGGGCCAACGATGTCTTTCCAATCCTGCCTCCAAAGAGCTTTCCTGACTAGACCTTCTCTGACTGACACAGAATGGAAGGGGACAGCACCAGAAGGTCCTAACTTTGAACCACAACACACAAATAAAGTAAAAACCAGAAAAGCCAGCCCTGGCCCTAGACGTGTGGGTCCCCCGGGTCCGGGACGGGGTGGGGAGCAGGAGAAAGAGCACAGTCCAGACTGGCCAGCGGGCTGTGTGCACGGGGGGGCCTGCCGGCTCCTTGCTGCTGTTCCTGTTGGGTGATCATGTTTAACATCCTTCAGGGCTCTTAATTCCCATGTAGTGCGTGCGCTCAATTTAAAGGGCCTGTATTCCAGAAAACGAGCGGATTTTGTTTCTAATGCATACTGTGAAAGGAAAAAAAATTACAATTACCAATCTTCTCCTGGGCCTCCCTGGTACTATGATTATTATTTACATCATTAATTATTTCTCCTCTCCAGTTAGCTCATGGCTCACATACTCCCTATAAGAACCTCTTAATGGCAGAGAAACACTCTCTGGGACTCACTTGGACTCTCTCCAGGAAATCCATTATGCACTTCACACAGAACATTAAAACAAATCCTGTTTTGCTGGGGCTTGGAGACCCACTTTTGGGCTCCCTTATAGGACAGCCCAAAACACTGGAGTAAAGGGCTATTCCTCTTAGATAGGATCAACAGGTAGAAGGAACCTTAAGACTAACTGATTCACCTCATTTTATGGATGAGAAAACTGAATAGAAACTGGTTCTTGCTCAAGGTCACCTAGGTAGGAAGAGCTGGGAATTGAACTCAGTTCACAGAATCATAGATATAGAACTGGAAGGGGCCTTCAAGGTCATCTAGTTTCACCTCGTCATTTGGCAGAAGAGATAAAGAGGGTCATTCATTAAGCTCCTGGCTCAAGATTGCACAGTCAGTGGCTCTGACTCCAGATTCTGCAATCTTTTTTCTACTCCATCTACTACTTCCTTTCCAGTTCTCTCCAGAACACTATTGCATGAGGGTTTATTACTGGAATAAGAGTGGGAAAGGGTGTTAGAGACCTAGTTCAATCCATGTGGTGAATAGATGACGAAAAGGGCCTGAGAAAGGAAGAGATTAGCCTGATGTCACAGAGAACAAGGAGGAGAGCAAAGATTTTTAACCTAAGACCTCTGACACTACTGTGCAATTTCTCAAGAAGCAATTTTCCCTTTGCGGGTTTCAAATCTTTACAAGTTGGAAGAAATTTTTAAAAAGTGCTAGATTTTCTTGTGTAGAGTCTACTTAGCCAGCAGTCTGAGGGGAAAAAATCAGCATAGAAAGGAGGAAAACGGGAAGCAGATGAAATAAATCTTTCTTTGTTCCCTTTGCCATGTGTCTATGCCAACTTTCCACCTCAGTTTATTATAGTTCAGTTAAATTGGCCTTGGTCTGAGAGGCCTTCACTGAAGGCTAGGCTCCACAGTGATTTCGCAGGTTGACTAAAGGAAGGCTAATAAGTAATCATGGAAGCCTACAACACTGGGTGGGGTGTGGAGTCTGTTGGAACTTGGGTTAGGGAGACTCAGAAGGGGTATGGGAGCCTTTTCCCTTTCCCATTGAATTACAAGGGACAAGTCACTTCCTTTACATGCTCTCTTCCATAGTTCTTCTCAGTGGTTGACCTTCATCATAGCCTCCTGGTTCAATTAAAAGGAAACAAAAATCCAGTTGTTACAGAGGTAAGGACAAAGTGTAATAGTCTTTGGCTGGGCCTTCCCCATCCCTCTTCCCCTCCCACATCACATTATGAGAGATACTATGGCAACTTCAAATCAAAGAAAAACCCCAGAGAAGGATGGGTTATTTCAAGAGGTCCTTATCAATAAAACTCTTCAGGCAGAGATCAGATGATGACTTAAGATAGTGAAGAGAGATCTAGATGTCAGACAAGATGACAAAGTCTCTTCCAATTTTAACATTTTATGACCCTCCTCTAAACTCTTTATGAGATAGCCAAGGCTCATCAAGTTTTGGACTAAAGGGTGCCCAGAAGGGATCTTAAGACACTTTTACATGCATTGACAGAAAGGTGAGAGAGTGGATTTGTGTTTCTTGTACTCAGAGCAAACTCAAATCATAAAATGTCCTTCCTTGTGTGAGGTCTACTTGAAGACCAACTTAAGGAGAGGGGAAATAAACAGGATGGAGACATAGGGAGCGGCTCTAGAAACGAAGAATTCGATTTGTCGCTTCCTTTTTGGTGGGACTACCAGAGGAAGATGTTCCATTGAGTGGGCAACTCTTCTTAAGCATTCCCCTCCTATATGAAAGCACCAGCTCCTCTACAGAGGAAAGGAGCAAGCTGTCCCCCAAACTTTTAAAAGCAAAGGGGGGAGGCTTAAGAGTTCTTCAAGCTGGAAAAGAGACCTTGGAAGTAGCTAGGTGGGGGTGGGGAAGCATAATGGTTGTCTGCAACAATCCGAAGACCTATCATGTGTTAGAGGGATGAGCCTTATTTGGCCTGGCACCAGAGGTAAGAACTAGGAATCCTAAGGGAAAAGCTGCAGAAAGGCAGATTTGGGCTCATCAGAACTTTCTAACATGAGAACTCTTCAGCAATGAAATGGGTTGCCCATTAGAGAATAATTTCCTCATCACCAGAGGCGTGCAAATAGAGGCTCTCAGCTTGCTTCTCAGGGATGTTGTAAACGGTTTTCCTGTTCAGGGATGGGTTGGACTAGGTAGCCTCTGGGGTCCCTTCCAACTCTGCAATCCTATGGACTTATCTTTAGTGAATTGTCCTCTATTTTAGGGCCATTTCTGTCTAAAATTATTAGGACTCACTTGGCAAAATCAAAACACTCTTCCCTGGACAGTGATAGAGCAACACTGATCTGAATAAGGATGGGGTCGGCCTAGACTCCCAGGCCAGTCCTGGGGATTGGGGATGGAGTGAGTCTGGATTTCTTTAGCCCACCTCTCTCTTACAGAAATTAACTCAAACATTATAAGCCCCTGTGAGAATCTGGAGATTTGTCCAACTCAAAAAGAAAAAGGTAATTGGTTAAAACATTTATACATCAAAAGAAATTCACCAACAGTGACACTTTGCAGTTTGGTTTTCTGGTATTTTTTTTTCCAAATATAACATTTTTTCCCCTTAGGCCATACAACTCCCACAGATAAGTCTTTTTTTTTTCCACCTTCCCCCAAATACATGGGCTTTAGCTTCTTGGGGAGGGGAGAGGAGAGGGAGGAGGCAGTGCCTTCTGCCCCACAGTGCATCAGTCACACATGCTGGCTCCTATCCCAGCCGGCCTGGTGTCTTGGGGGGAGGGAGGGGAGAGATGAACCATTCTCTGAAGTGGCTGTCGCTCCGGCTGCCCCCGGTGCAATGGGCTGGAGATCCTGGGGTTTTTATTTCTATATTTTACTTCTGTCTCCTCCTCCCCCCGTGCCCGGCGGCAGTGGCAGCGCTCCTCCTCCCTCCAGGTGAGTTAACAATTGCTGCTGTTTCTGAATTCGCCATTCTCTGTAATCTGCAATTTGGTTGGGTTTGTGGGGGAGATGCCGTTACGGGTCTGCATGCTGTACCTCTCTTTCAGCTGGGTCAGGGCGCTCATGAGGCGGGCGTTGGCTGCGTCCAGCGAGGCAATGCGTTTTTCCTGTGAATGACAGAGTAGCCAAAGGAGGGGTCATTGGGGAGGGGTGGTCTTGGAATACTGGCTCCTTCTCAATGTCCCTCAATATCGACTAAAAACTAGTTTTCATTCAACAGGTCTGTCGATGGCTTAAATAGGTATAACTTTTCCAAATCAAGTCCCAATGTTGGGGAAGGCAGGGAGAAGAAATGGAATTATAACTCATCTTCCCCCCCCCCCCCCCGCTGGGGTTAAGTGACTTGCCCAGGGTCACGCAGCTAGGAAGTGTTAAGTGTCTGAGACTAGATTTGAACTCGGGTCCTTCTGAATTCAGGACCCGTGCTCTATACACTGCGCCACCTAGCTGCTCATCTCTAAAATAGTTTGTTCATTTATTGATCTACAGAATCTTAGTGCTGTAGGGCATCTTTAAAACAAAATACCTATAGACAACTCCAAAATTAAATGGTCAACCTCATCCACTTTATAGATGAAGAGACCAAGGTAGAAAGTGGGAGAGGGAGCTGTCCAACATCTCATAGCTAGTTAATGGCAGACTTAGAATTTGAACCAAGATATTACAAATTCAAATCCACTGCTCTTTCCATTCGTCTATGGTGTCTCTCAGTTCTTTTGGGGTATGGCTGTTGGGCGTTCTCCTGGTTCTCCATCTCAGATTCCATTGCTGATTATATTATATCATTTAACTATGAGAATTCCCCAAAGCCTTGCTCTTCTAGCTATATATTCTTGATGGCCTCATCAGATCCCATGGATTAAACAATCATTTCTATGCATATCCACATTTCCAAATCGAGTCCAGTTTCTTCCCCAAATGTCATTCCTGTATTACCAATGTCATCCCCTAATTTTGCCATTTGGCCATTTCAAACTAGATATCCTGAAGACATCTTACAGCTGAACATCTTAAAGCTAAACTCATTATCTTCCTTCCTCTTAACCTCACCACTCTCTTCTTCCCAACTTCCCTATTTCTTTCAAAGGCCCCACATTCTTCCAGGTTGTAACTTCAACATCATCATCTTCTCACTCTCTTTTACTCCATAAACACAATCAATTGCCAGATCTTGCTATTTCTTCCTTCACAATAATTCTTGAATATGACTCCTTTTTTCCACTCTGGCCCTTTTACCTGTCACCTAAATTATTTCAACAGTCTTCTAATTGGCTTCCTTGCCTCAACTTTCATCACTTCAGTCCATCTTCCACACTGCTGTCAAAGTGATTTTTTTCTTTATGTGAAAATGTATCCATGTCACTCCCCAATTTATGAAATTTTGCTGCTAGGATAAAAAATAAACACTTCTATTTGGCTCTGAAAATTCTTTACAACCTTCCCACGTCTTCTCTTCTAATTTTACTGGCTATTAAAGTCCCCTTTTGTGTATGCATGTGGCAATTGAACTAAAATGGCCTTTTCTATTCCTCCCATATGATACTCCTTATCTCCCTTCTCAGTCCTTTTGCCATCCTATATGCCTAGAATGCCTTCCCTCCTTACTTCTGCCTCACTGAATTCCTCTCTTTTTTTGTGATTCAACTCAGGTGCCATCTTTCCTGATCAATCCAAATGCTAGAGCCCTCCCTCCCAAACTACCTGGTGTATCTCACACTATCTGGTGTTTATTTAAATGCATTCCCTTAATATTTATTCTGCATATAGTGACAGATAAATTTGTTCTTTTCCCATTCTCTCCTTAAGAGCAAGACCCAGTAGGGTGAGTTGGAGTGGCTAATGATTTCTTTTCTGAAATACCTCTAGTGATGGTTCTAAAACATCCCTTTCCCTACTGCCTTGGGATAGAAAGCACGAACCAAAAAAGATGCATTGATTTTTAGCAACTAAGTGGCCTCTTATTTTCTCAAATAACTTGGGTCTAAATCCTCTAACTTTTAGAAGTTTTTACTTCCTATCAATCCAAACCTGCCACTAAGAAATGTTATGAATGTTTTCATTCAAGTCACAGATAAAAAAAATGTTGAAGAGAATGGGTTCACACACAGAGCCCCTGGGGTACTGCACTAGATACTTCCCTACAGGTTGACAATTATCCATTCATTTACCATCATTCTCAGGATCTAGTCATTCAAAAGCTGTTGAATTCACCTATCAGCCAGTCCATATCTCTCTATTCCTTCCCAAATCCCTCCTTTCACCCCTCCCCATTCCTATTTCCATTCTGGATTGTAGTAGCAATCTATTATAATTTTAAAAAGAGAATAAGGTTACTCTGACATGACTTATTTTTGATAAAGCCATGCTGATGTCCCCTTACTAAGCATTCAAAAACTATTTGTGAATAATGCAATCTAGAATGCTGCCAAAGGTAAATTCACCACTCTATAGTTTGAGAAATCTTTCTGAATTTTTCCGTCTCCTCTTTCCCTCCCCCCCCCCCGTCTGTCTCTGAATCTCTCTTCCTCTGAATCTCTCTCTCTCTCTCTGTCTCTCTCTAGGTCTCTTTCTCCTTTTCCCTTTCTCACTGGAAAAAAAAACCTTAATAGTACTCATATTTATATTTTCCTTTATATTTTCTTCATAGCAACCCATAAGGTACACTGCACAAATATATTTTTCCCCATTTTAAAGATAAGGAAATCAAGTTTTTCACAAAGAAGAAATGATTTTTCCCAAAATCACTTGACTGGCATCCTGATTTGAGCTTTTGCTTGTAAATCTAGTGGTTTGGGATTTTTTCCTCCTCAGTTCTCATCTCTAATGCCATGTCCTTTCCTTTCTATTATGTCTAGGCATTATCTTGCTGCACTCTAGTCACAAGACTTATTCTACAAATCTCAATGACACCTAAAAGAGATTGCATTTGCCTCCTTATGTTAAAATTTCAAGTTCATTCTGCGAGTTGCTGGAGACACATCTCCGGTTGGATCAGCTTTCCTATTAACTTCACTTGGAAATCAGGAGGTACATACTCTGCCTTTTTAAGTCTTTGATAAAGGAGTTCTATCCTGTGTGTGTGTGTTTTTTATTGTAACTTCCAGTTTTCTCTGATCTCATACCAGTGATAGTGGACATGGCCATAAAGCTGCCAACGAAGGGCACTATGGGCCTGCTGGCTATAAGGAGTGGGAGGAAGGCTAGATTCTTCAATACTTCAATTAGATATGCTAATGTCATTTGGGCAAATCCCTCCCTATCACTCTCATCCAGGCATTGGGGCAGCATAACTCCAGAACTGAATTTACACGACATTTTCTGACCCTTTTTTGGGAGAGCATCTCCATTGCATCCCAGCCACCCCCACCGGGTATAGTGTTCTTGCTTCTGTAGTCCAAGTACGCATGTGAGGGGAAAGCTTTCCTTCCGAGGACTTTCACGATGCTTTCCCCAAGTAAGAACAAGTGCATCACCTCCCCAGATGTAAGCGGCTAGCACTGTTCCCAAGAACGTGTGGGTGGAAGGGAGGACAAAGACTAGAGGAAGCTTATTCATGTAAACAAAAGGAACTGTCTCCTGCCATCTGTGAGAAGTAACAAAGAAGTATTAATGGGGAAAATAGCTTCCAACCTGGGCATCAATAATTTTCTGCTTGGAATCCACTGCCGCCTGCATCTCTGCGTGGTCCTTCTTTAATTCCTCCTCCACTGACATCAACCTAGAGAGAGAACACAAGAGCAACACCCATGACTGAGATGCTTCTGTCAGTGACCATGGACAAGAGCTCAAGAGTTTCCTCTAGAGAGAACCAGGGAAAACGAGGTTTGATGGCTTTGTGAGTGGGGGCAAGCCTTGGGCTCCTGAGCAAGCCTGGGACATCACAGAATTACACACAGTCAGAACCCGAGGTATCCACAGACTACATAATGCAGTTGAAAGTGTCATTGGAACAGAGAATGTCACACAGCTGGAAGGGTCCTTGGAAGAGAGAATGTCACAGTTGGAAAAACAGAATATCATAAATGGAGGGGCCTTTAGAACACAGAATGTTAAAGCAAGGAAGTAGATCTAAGAATAAAGAACTTAGCTTCAGCATTTTACATTTAGAAAACTCTCCTTTTCAAGAGATTTGAAGTAAGGAAGCATATATTCTAGTCATCCTCTCCTCCTGCAACCTGAAGCTATACCCTCTTGGGTCCAGGAAGATATTTTCTGACTGATAAAGTAAGTATAATATAAACAACCCCTAGGCATTCCTTAATTACATGCAATTCCCTAAATAAATGGATGGGTTTTATGACTAGCTCTTTCAATTTAGACACTGGAGGGAAAAAAAAGTCAGGACCTAATGTATCTTCATAGTGCTTTCACACACAGTAGTTTGTTTTATGTGTATATAAAACATTTTGATCCTTTAAAAAATAAGAGTCACTTCTAAAAGAAGTGCTGTCCCCCATCTTCACCTTTTTTTTGTTTTTGTTGGTGGTGTCATTTTTAAATAAAAGTTTTCCACAATCTTGGTGCCTAAAATCAAGAAAATGAGTTTTTTCCACAACAAAATTTAGAAAGAGACAGTATCATCTAGTCCAATCCCTTCCTTGCAAGGTAGAGCAAACTTAAGAGATTTAATGTCTTGCCTAAGGTCACACATCTAGTGAGAGGTAGCGATGGGCTTGGCTCTTGGTCCTCTGCTCTTTCCACCATGCCCCGATGAAGCGGGTGAGAGAGCAGCTCACTCCAGCAGCCAGCCCCCAAACTGCCGCCAGGATGATCCAAGTTACCAATGCCCAAGGCCCCATGGCGACTCTACGGTGCAGCCGGACCCGGCGCCAGACCTTCTCCATCTTTGGTGCCGTCCCACTTTTCTGCACTCTCGGACGGAGCGCACGGAGACACTCACCTGCTGATGATCCCCTTCATCTGGATCTCCTTGTCCTCCTGCTGCCTCCGCAACCTCTCCTCCCCCTCCTCCAGCCGAGCCTGATACTCCAGCATCAGCTTCTGGGTGGTCTCCTCCTGGCACTTGAACCGGCTCTCGTACTCTTCCAGCTTCTTGGCCGAGATGCGCAGCTTGTCCTGCAGCACTACGATGTCCTGCTGGGGCGGACCGCCAGCCGGGACACGCATGCCCATGCACGCACACGCAAGATAAACACAGAGCGGATGGGTCATTAGTGGGCTTCCTGTCAGGGTCTCACTGACATTGGGGACGTGGGACCCCCCCCACCGTGAACCCAAATGAGGCTGGGGCACCCTCCATTTCTCTGTGAGACCATAAGAGACTCCAGCCCGATCCAAGGGCAAAAGCGCTACTGGAGGGAAGAACACGTTTGGGGGGATATTGGGGATTCTCTGTTGCAGCAGAACATAAGCCCGAGATGTACGGCTCCCGGCCAGCCAGGAAGGTCCCTTCAGCACGATGCTGCTGAGGGGAGGCAGGCAGGAGCACTGAGTCACGGGCAGACCCAGCCTGGCTGAACTAGAGTAGTGCTTGAGCCCCATGAGGGTCTGACTGGGAGAAGGGGAAAAAAGAAAAGAAAAAACCCAATAACCAAAAATCACTTGGAGAAAGGGGATCAGAAGCAATGGTGCTCTAGGCATGGAACAAGCAGGAGAGGCAGCACCTGGAGCAGGCCAGAGCAAGGTAGCAGAGATGGAATGGATCCAATGACCAGAATCACCCAGCAAGGAGGAGCCAGGAGATCCCCCTCCTCCCATCCCCAACATATCACCAAAGGGTTAAGTTCCTTTCAAGGGAGATCCAGGGGCAGGGGAGCAGCCGAGTACCACATCCTGACACCAGCTTTCCCGCTGAGGGACTGGGGCGAGAGGGATTTTTTCCCTGTGTGGGTGCATCCCTATGTCATTAGAAATAAAGAGCTGGGGGAGGGGATATCGTCAGGAATTCACAGAAAAACCAACAACGGGCCATGACTCCCGATCTCTTCAGGTATGCTGGTTTTCCTTAGGGCAATAGTTTTTAACCTGACCACCATGAACTTGCTTTTAAGTATTTTGATAACTATATTTAGTAAATCCGCTTCCTCTGTCACCCTCATGTATTTTTATTTTATGCATTTAGAAACATCATTCCGAGAGGGGGTCCACAAGCATCACCACATTGCCAAAGGGGTCCATGACATAAATATTAAGACTTTAGGGCCTTAGAGCCTCTCCAGCAAGATGGGACCCCCAGGCCTCAACAACCCGACAAGAGACAGAAACCTCGGAGGAAGCTGGTTGCTAGTAGAGAACAGTAGGCAAGAGGACAAATGGCAGGGATTATTCTCTGAGCAACACAGAGGAGGCTGAGGGGCTTCTCAGGGCTCAGAATCAAAGGTTACTCGGGCTTAGGAATGTCCTGGCTGAGGTATACACAGAACTGCGATACCCATTATTATCACAGGTCTGGGAATGGAAATGTTGGGCTGCCATCAGAATCCACCAACTTGGGTAGAGTCCTATAGAAATTATATAGAAATGAAAAAGGATTTTTTTTTTTAGGATTACAGGATTAAGGGGCAATTAGATGGCACAGTGGATGGAGCACCTGCCCTTGAGTCAGGAGGGCCTACATTCAAATCCCGCCTCAGACACTTCTTACTTAGTAGCTGTGTGACTCTGGGTAAGCCACTTAATCCTGATTACTTGCCAAAGGGGGGAAAAAGAATCCCAGTATTAAGACCTAGAAAGAGACCTCAGACAAGCCTATTTTACAGCTAAGGAAACCAGGAGTCTGAGAAGTTGTGACAGTTCCAGAGATACACAGGTAGTGAGTGACAGGAGGAGGATTTGAATTCAGGTCTTCTTTTCACAGCGCCTTACTAGCTCTGAAGCATCCATGTTTGCCGATGTCAGCCGGTTGCTAGCTCTCTCATGTCTATAAGCAAGAAAGTATACTGAGAAGTGTCTACTCTTTGGGGCTTCAAGAGATGAGCTGGGAAAGAATATCTGCAGAGCAGGTGCCAAAAACATCATCAAGGGAGATGCAGAGAGCTCGCTGAGTCACTCAACAAGTGGAGTAACGTCCTCTCCCGGGGCGGATGGAAGAGTATGCCTCCAGAAGGGGAATCCAGAGGTAGTTCTCATCTTACAGAAGAGACATTCAGAACTCATTGAATCCAACTCCCTCAGATGGGAGAATGATGTCCAAAATTAAGCAACTAGCCCAAGATTGCTCTGGGAGCAAATAGAAGAACCCAGATCTGAGTTCAGGTCTTCTGATCTCAAGTCATTTGCTTCTTTCTCCAAAAATACAATCAGAAAACAAGGGGGAATCAGTTAATTACTGATGCTGGTGGCTGGCTGACGAGAAGGTAAAGGGATGCATTATGGGAAGTAGGAGGACTGGGCTATCAAACTTGAGCCTCCCTAAAAGTTGGACTCCTTGTTCCTCTCTCCTCTTCAAGACAAAGTTCGAATCACAGGACAAGCTCCGTCAGTCTGCACCAGAGCTAGAAGGGACCATTACTCTTCAGAAGAACCCCAGTAGAAACAGGGATGGAGGCCAGGAAGTCTGCAATACTCAACTTCAGAGGACAAAGAACTGAAAATCCCCTTTTAGCCGATCCTCTAACCCTAAATGTCTGGTTACCCACAACTAGCACAAAATGACAGGATATCAGAGATTAAAGTGTTCTCAGAAATTATCCGGGCAGCTAGGTGGTGCCGTGGATAGAATACGGGCCTGGAGTCAGGATCAAGCCCAAGACACTATTACTCTGGGCACGTCACGACCCCATTTATAGGCTCAATTTCCTCATTTGTAAGATGAACTGAGGAAGAAAATGGCAAACCACTCCAGTATCTTTGCCAGGAAAATCTCAAAGGGGTCACCTAGAGTTGGACACAAATAAGAACAAATGAAGTGAAGCCTCCCATATTATATATGAGAAAACTGAGGTTTGGGGAATTTAAGGGATTTGCCCAAAGTCTTGGGTGATTCGGATTTTGAGCTGGAAGGAACCTGAGAGATCAGATGAGACCCCCAGAGGACAATAAATGCCCTGATGAAGACCCCTGAGGCAGCAGGGGTAGAAGTGGAACCCAGCATCCTCTTAACCCCATACAGTGCCTAGGACTTGAAAGGAGCAGAGCCGAACCCTAAAGCCTACTCTGCTAACTCCCAAGTTTGCTGTACTTTCCCAGAAGATTCCACAGATTTTTCCTACATCCTAACTGTTTATAAGGCCCATGGATGTGATAGCAAAATACCTTCAACATGGCCCAACATAGTTCTTAGAACAGCAGTTGGGGAAGAGGATTTGTTTAAGGGTGAGTGGGTATGGGAGGAAATTTCCCTGTTGCCAAAAGCAACTCCCTTCCCCCCTCAATATTCATTCAGCACAACACCGAGCACTTTTCATTCACCTGTCTCTGGCGGATTCATTAGTCTGTGCAGCATCCTAACCACAAGGTCAGAACCAAGGCTGTCTTAAGCCCTGGGGTTTGGAGGAGGAGCTGCCCAAGACAAAATAGTTCCTGTAGAGGTGCGAGGACAAAAGCAAAGGCTCTGGGGCCACAAGACCACAGGATTGAGGGGGACTTTGGAGTCCCTTAGAGAAGGGGAGTTCACAAAGCAACAGGGTCACAGAGCTGGTTTGGAATTCAGGACTTCTGACTCTTTTTTGCCATATTTTGATGCCTAACAGGTATATGACTGTAATAATCTTTGTAAGTCATCAAGGAAAGAGATAAAGCAAAGATGGATGGGGCCAGCCCCAGGAGAGGACATGCCTGAGTGGTACTGCTCCCTGGGTCATCACCTGGGCTGCAGTACCCGCTCCCACTTTCCGGTTCAGTCCCCACTCCCCACCCCGGTGTGGCAGGTTCGCCATACGCCAGACCCTGAGCTCTTCAGGGCTAGCTCCCAGTCATGGAAATGCCAGGGACCAATCTCAGGTTACCTTTTCAGCTTGGCTGAGTTCCTCCTTACTCCTTAGCTTATCCCTGTGTTTGGGATCTGGGTCAAAGCTCTCATCTTCTAAAAACTGCATGTTCATATTCAATAGCCAAGCGGCTGTGCGGTCCAGTGCATTGGGGTTCACAGGTGAAGGGGCCTACAATGAGACATATAGCCAGAACCAGAGAAATAAATGGCAAGAACCAGAGGGGCATGGAACCTGAAGGGGGCGGTGAGGAGGGCAGGGATTAAGCAAGGGAAGAGGATGGGGGAACCGAGTTAGAAAGGAAAAGGGCTGAGAGAGGAAGATGCTGAGGAAGAAGAGGAGAGAGACAGAAAGACAAAGGAAGAGTGTAGGTCTGAGAGAGTGAAGAGAAAGTTCAAGAGAGAAATAATATGAAGGGAAGAAGAGAAGGAAGAGGAAGAGAAGAAAGGAGAAAACAAGGAAGAGAAGGAGAAAAAGATGAAGAAAAGAGGAGGAAGAAAAGAGGAGGAAGAAGAAAAAGCAGAAGAGGAAGAAAAAAGGAGAGAGGGAGATGCTAAAACACACACAGGGCAGAAAGTGGGCATGAGAAAATGATAAAGAGAAGAATAGGGGCCAAGGAGAGATAAATCAAGGAGCTGAAATAGGTGAGGTAGTAGAGAAAGGAGGGAACGGAATCAGACACACAAAGAGAGGGGGAACAGAGAGGAGGATTGGGATAGAGCACAAAGGAATTGAAAGTTAGGAAGAGAGAAATACACATAAAGAGAAGAGTGGAGAGAAAGATAGGAATATAATAAGTGATACAAAGACTGAGGGACTAGCAGGAAAAGAGAAAGTGGCAAAGAGAACAGAAGATAAGAGAGAAGGAAGACTCGAGTATTTTCTTGTGACAAAGTTAAACATTTGAATGCTTCATCTTCCCAAAGCAGAAGACACCACTCCTGTGGTCAGCCCTCCTGGCCGGCCCCGCTGGAAGAATGGTTGTCTAGAGGGGGGAGAGGTTCGTATGGAACGTTCGCTGCCCTCCTGCTCCATGGCTACGGCGAGCGAGGGCTCCACAAGCCGACTGGCCCCCATGGGGTTTACCCACCCAGCTTTGGATGCACAAAGGTCTGTGCTAGGCAGCCGAGAGGACGGGGCCCAA